>NW_021963037.1:0-45127 GCF_901765095.1 Microcaecilia unicolor | reverse complement strand
AGTGCATTCTAGTTCATTGCCCCTGTAACCTGGAAAAATCTCCCTCTAGACATTCATAGTGAATTAACCCTGCTAGATCTGGCTGTTCAAACAGGCTTATGGCTAGCAGTCAGATTGACTCCTGGGGTCCCCCTCCCCCATTCCCATCCCTCTCCCTCTTACCACTCTTCCCTCTTCCTTTTCCGCCTTTTGTATCTCCACCAGGTTTTGTTTAAAGTTGGTCTCCGCTGTTTTTCTTTCCCCTTCTGTCCTATTGTTTATTATAGCTCCTTTTTCTTTGTTTGTTTTTTTACTTTTTCAGATTGTAAACTACTTTGTTCTGTATGTTAGCTAAGATGGTATAGTAAATGTGAATAAGCATAAGTGCCTGGTTGAGCTATCTCCTGCATATTCATTCTGGATATCCTGAAAACCCAATGGGACTTGGTGTGCCCCGAGGACTGGGTTGAGAAACCCTGCCCTAGGTGAACCTTCCACCCCCCTCCCTCCTCAATTTTCTTTTAGGCCCCTAGCTTGCAGCTTCCTAAGATTTTGATAATTAAACTCAGCACTAAAAAATGGGCCTTTGTGTTGGGGGGGGGGGTGAAGACCCTAAGATGCGCTAAAGCCATTTGTTAGCACTGCTGTGTGGAAGAGCCAGAGAGAGAGAGAACAACCAATTATTCCTAGTACAAAAACTGCAGTGCATGTGTGCTTGGGTTGAGTTAAGGAATAGTATCGCACCAATCTTAGAAATCTTCTTTGACTTCTTACTAGTTGAAGAGTCAGTTGTGAGATTCTTGCCTTAGATTCTAAAGCTGAGTGTGGAAAAAGACCAAAATACCTTGGTGATTGATTGTTACCCCTGGCAGAAGACATTGTTCTGGCCAGGACTGCCTCCTCCTTAAATTCTCCTCCTGCTAGAAGATGGATTATTTTCAATGCAGAGAGAAATGTTTTCTGCAGTAGGTTTATCTTTGGAAGATTTTACCTAAGGAAGTTACTACCTAACCCTCTAACATTTAGGAAATATTCTAAACGCACTTTTATGAGACTGCTTTTATATAGATAATGATTTTAGGTTAGAACATTTCTGTTTGGAGTAGTCAGTAGGGCAACAGCCAGATGTAATGGCTAAACATTTAGCAGTACAACTTGTCAGGCAGAATTATATTTTTTGGTAACTATGTAGAATGCAATGGGGGCAAGGTTAGAACTTGGCTGCAGGATGGGGCTGAAAGAGGAGTGGAGGAGCACCAGTCTTGACACCCGGAGGTGGCCAGTTCAAATCTCACTGCTGCTACTTGTGATCTTGGGCAAGTCACTGAACCCTCTATTGGCTCAACTACAAAATTAGAGTGTGAGCCCTTCAGGGACAGAGAAATACCCAGTGTAACCTGAATGCAACTCACCTTCAGCTACTACTGTAAAAGGTTTGAGCAAAATCCAAATAAACAGGCTGCTTTGCTATGATACATGCAGCCAAAGATAGCAGTCCATGTGTATGTTTGTGTCTGCTCCAGATAAGGTGTAAACATATATGTCTGCCGATTATACATGTGTACTTACAAAGTATATGTGTCCACACCAAAACACCTCCCAACTCTATTCCCGCCAATAGCTCCTTTATATAGGAATCACTCCCAACATGTATGACAAATTTTGCATAGCTAAGTCTTACACACAGATCACTGGATTATATATATGGCGACAAGAGTTACGAGTGCAATTTTGGCTGTACAGCCAAATTGCATGCATAACTTAATTAACATGCCAATCGGCATAATTGGCCACTAACAAGCAATTATCAGCACTAATTAGAATTTATGAGCATAACTTGCTAAGCGTATTTTATAAAGTGCTGAGCGTAAATTCTACTGCCCAGATCTCTAAAGGGGGTGTGGCTACGGGAGGGCCATGGGCAGGTCGTGGGCATTCCTAAAAGTTATGTGCAGGTATTTACACAAGGTTTTAACTTGGCGTAAATGGACGCACCTACATTTTAGTTGCGGGGATGGCCACTAGGCATATTCTATAAACTGTGCCTAACTTTAGGTGAAGTTTATAGAATACTCCTAGGCACAGTTTTGTTCGGTGCCAATTTTTTTTGGCGCCATAGAGTTTGGTCCAGAATGCCTTTCCAAAATCACCTTCTGTATTTCTTAAATTATTATTTATGGCACTGTTGCCCTAAGCTCTAGTAGTTGGTATAAAAGCTAAGGTATCAGAAGTGCACCTATTTCAAAGCTGAGAGAGAAAATCCAAAGACTTCCCACTGGACTTCTGAGTGAGGTTCATTTTTGTCATGGTATGTGCAAAACTAATTTCATTTGGAGAGCTTATGTCCCATAAGAATGAGCAGGAAAAACTCTGTATAATCCTGGGTGAAACAGGAAAAACAACAGCTAAGCCTGCCAAATATGTTGCTTCCTGCCACAAGGCAAGAAATGTGACCTGACCGGCCACAGACCCTGAGACTTGTCCTCTTTTTCTTTTCTGTACACTATAATTTAATCTTATTGTCACTTGTGTAAGATCCCCCCCCCCCTTATAACTCCTTATTGTACCACTTTGGCAACTCATAAAAAATGGGGGGGCAATATTCAGACCTTGATTGTCAGGGATTTTTAAGCTGCTGACAGCCATGGGCTGAATTAAGCCCAGATATTCAGTGCTGGGCCAGGTCCAGGCTCCGACATTGAATATCCAGGTAACTGCAGTCACCCTGAAGTTAACTGGGCACTGGCTGATACTCAGTCCACTGCCCGGTTATCTCAGTGGATAGAGTGGATAGCCTTTTTGCTGTCCTGACTTTATGTGCTTACTTAACCTGTTAGCAGACTGAAAGTCATGGCAAACCAATTAAGTGCTGGCTCCACCCAAGCTCCACCCCCAGACTGCAGCCGTCATAGGCAATATTCAGCGGCAACACAGGCTTTTATAAACGTTGCTGAATATTGGATGATGAATAATAAACAGGCAAAAAGGGAAGGAAAAGTTTGAAAAGGAGGGCAGACCCTGAAAAAGCAATAAATATAAGAAACAAGTGTAAATTTAATCATCCACAACAATAAAGTATATAAGAAATATGTAAAAAAAAAAAAAAAAAAGACAGCGGCATCAGATAAATATAATACAAGCTGTAAGATTTCTTATAGTGCACAGCTATTATATATCAAAGCTTAATTCAATTCAGTAATCACTTGCCATAGTGTCCAACCTAATTGTAACCAATTTTTATTAAACATCACAAAAATATAAGTACACTAGTAAAAAAAGGCCCGTTTATGACACAAATGAAATGGGCGCTAGCAAGGTTTTCCTCAGAGTGTGTATGTTTGAGAGAGTGTATGTGAGAGTGAGTGTGTGTGAGAGAGAGAGTGAATGTGCGAGTGTGTGTGTGAGAGAGAGAGTGAGTCTGGTTGCGAGTGTGTCTGTGAGAGAGAGACTGTGTGCAAGTGCGTATGTGAGACACAGTGTGAGAGAGAGTGTGTTTCACACAGATACAGTGTGTGCGAGAAAGAGAGTGTGTGTGAGACAGACTCTCTGTGAGACTGAGTATATGAGACCAAGAGAGTGTGTGAGTGACTGTGTGACACATAGAGAGTGAATGTGATACAGTGTGAGACATAGAGTGTGTGAGACAGTGTGTGAGAGTGAGAGAGAGAGAAAGACATTGACTGTGAGAGAGAGAGTGTGTGAGAGAGAGAGTGTGTGTGACAGAGATACCTCCCCCCCTCTCTCGCGTGTCAGGCCCTCCTCCCTCCTTCTCTCTGGTGTCAGCCGCCCCCCCCCCCGCTCTCTCTCTGGTGTCTGAGCATTACTGTGCAGGATGCTGAGCTCTGGCTGTGCTTCAAGGAACTGACCAATTCTGTTTAATAGAATGCACCCCCAACATTCTGAAGCCGAGAAACCTCATCTGGTTGGTCACTTCTGCTTGTGACGAACCCAGAAGTACGTGATGTCAATTCAGGAGATGGATACAGAGAGCAGGAATGCCTCAGCCATGCAGTCAGCTTCAGAATGTTGGAGGTGCATTTTATTATGTAGGATAAGTATTGCCATGCTGGACAGACTGAAGGTCCATCAAGCCCAGCATCCTGTTTCCAACTGTGGTCAATCCAGGTCACAAGCACCTGGCAAGATCTCAAAACAGTACAATGCATTTTATGCTGCTTATCCCAGAAATAAGCAGTGGATTTTCCCCAAGTCAATTTAATAATGGTCTATAGACTTTTCCTTTAGGATGCCACCCAGCCCTTTTTAAACCCCGCCAAGCTAACCGCCTTTACTACATTCTCTGGCAATGAATTCCAGAGTTTAATTACATGCTGAGTGAAGTTTCTCTGATTCGTATTAAATTTACTACTTTGTAGCTTCATCGCATGCCCCCTGGTCCTAGTATTGTTCGAAAGAGTAAGCAAATGATTCACGTCTACCCTTTCCATTCCACTCCACTCATTATTTTATAGACCTCTATCATATCTCCCCTCAGCCGTCTTTTCTCCAAGCTGAAGAGCCCTAGCCGCTTTAGCCTTGCCTCATAAAGAAGTCGTTCCATCGCCTTTATCATTTTCTTCGGCTCTTCTCTGTACATTTTCTGATTCCACTATATCTTTTTTGAGATGCAGTGACCAAATTCCTTATAAATTTTAAAAGAATGAAAAACAGTGACTACTTAGCTTGAAACTGCTCTTTGCACCACCGTGCTAGCAACTTATATAAGCTGAGTAAACGACTCTGATGCTCACATCAAACAGTCGCTGGCGTTTCGGTCCGTGACCTTTGTCTGGGGTAAATTACGGTAGTTGCCCAAACATTCTGAACCATTAAATGTTTTAATTTTTTGCTGAAACAGTTTTTCTCTTCACAGACTGCCAATATTCTCCTTGAATATTGGATGATGACCATCTCAGCAGTGTTTAACCGGAGAGGCACCTCCAGGGCCGCCGAGAGACTGGGCTGGGCCCGGGGCAAGGCCGCCGCCGCCGCCCCCCGAGGTCGTTGTCGTCGCCGACCCCTCCATCCACCACCGGGCTGGGCTCCCCTGAATTCAAATCATAGCGCCTAACCTCGACCTCGCTCCGTGTGAAAGAAGCACAGCAGCGGCAGTCTGCAGATCACCTCCCTTTCGGCCTTCCCTTCCTGTGTCCCTGCCCTCGCGCAAGTTATGTTAGACGAGGGCGGGACACAGGGAGGGAAGCCCCGAAGGGAGCCGATCTGCAGACTGCCGCCTGCTGTGCTTCTTTCACACAGAGTGAGGTCGAGGTGAGGCGCTATGATTTGAATTCAGGGGGCCCAGCCCGGTGGTGGACGGAGGGGGTGGGTGAGGGGACTGCGGATCCGGGCCCGCCCGGGGAGTTTTGTCCCCCCTGCCCCCCCTCTCGGCAGCCCTGGGCGCCTCTCCTGCCCAGTTAAACCCTTTTGAATATCTGGCCCATGTTGTCAATAAACTTGTCTGAATACTGCTTTTATTTCTTCCTTATCTTGCACTGGAGTATTGTGTTCAGTACTGGTCTCCGTATCTCAAAAAGATATAGTAGAATTGGAAAAGGTACAGCGAAGGGCGACGAAAATGATAGTGGGGATGGGACGACTTTCCTACGAAGAGAGGCTGAGAAGGCTAGGCTTTTCAGCTTGGAGAAGAGACGGCTGAGGGGAGATATGATAGAAGTGTATAAAATAATGAGTGGAATGGATCGGGTGGATGTGAAGCGACTGTTCACGCTATCCAAAAATACTAGGACTAGAGGGCATGAGTTGAAGCTACAGTGTGGTAAATTTAAAACGAATCGGAGAAGAAAATGTTTTCTTCACCCAACGTGTAATGAGACTCTGGAATTCGTTGCCGGAGAACGTGGTACGGGCGGTTAGCTTGACGGAGTTTAAAAAGGGGTTAGATAGATTCCTAAAGGACAAGTCCATAGACCGCTATTAAATGGACTTGGAAAAATTCCGCATTTTTAGGTATAACTGTCTGGAATGTTTTTACGTTTGGGGAGCGTGCCAGGTGCCCTTGACCTGGATTGGCCACTGTCGGTGACAGGATGCTGGGCTAGATGGACCTTTGGTCTTTCCCAGTATGGCACTACTTATGTACTTATGTAAAGGGGGAAAAGCATTTCTGTTTTTCCAGTCTTGCACTGCATACAGAGTCTGACATTTTCGGGGTTTTTCTAGTTCAGTTTGTGGTCAGTTGGGACACATTCAGACCTACAAGTCTGTGCATGCACTGGGGTGAAAGCAGGTCTGGTTTAGATAGTCTTTTATGTCCTAGGCAATCCTAATTACCATTAGAGAGAGAAGATGCAGGTATGTTTCCAGAGTGTGGAAGAGGTGGGGGGAGGGGGAATCATTTAAACAGTTTGCAGTTGCATTCCTGCTGGGTTTCCTCTCTAGCTGTTTGGCTTTAGCCCACAGATGAGCTCCCAAGGGGAGGAAGCCCTTTAGGTTATCAAATATGTGTTCCATAGCCCTTTTGAAACCACAGCCCAGGGCAGTAATTCACCAGCCTGTCAGCCTTGCCAAGACTAGGTATTCATTAGCTTGCTTTAATGAGAAAGGCTTTGTAGTGAATCGTGCTGGTGTGGAAGCCTGTGAAATTGGTGTCACAGTGAATTCCACAAAACTGTGCACACGTTTCTAAATCAGTGTTGGGTAACCTGACCAAAGTCCAGAACATCTAAGACCTTATTAGTAACGGGTTTCTTCTGTTTTGTATCTACGGAAAAAGGCTTAGTAATTAGGGTCCCTGTAAATTGTTGAAAAGGAAGTGTTGAGGTTGGTTTTCAGCCCATCCTGTGGACATGGGGTGTTTGCAAGGAAAAATGTTACACTCTGAGCTCTCTTTATTCTCTGCTGGTTTCACATACGGCTGTCTAGACTATTTCCTGATGTGAAGCTGGGCTGCAATTAAAAATATTTCCCAAATTTAGGGCTGTTCCGTGTTAAAGAAAAAAAAACAGTGAGCTTATTTTGGGCGTTTCCATGTAGAGGTCTTAGCTGAATAGAAGCTTCATTCTACTGCAACAGAGACTGCATATATATTAAGCTGGAGATATGAAAATGCTTTTAGAGGAAGGGAAGGGGTTTGGGGTTTAGCACATGTGTATTTCAGTAGTAGCCTAAGGCAAGGAACATTCAGGTATTCAGGCCCAGATGCATGAAAGACATTGGTAATTCCCGTTCCCTACCGATTCAATAGCGAATCGGTAGGGAACGGGAATGCATCAACGATAGGGAATGCAAATGAGCTACTCGTTGTAGCTCACTTGCATTCTCTAGTCCTTCGGTACCTGAGTCGGAGAATCGGGACCTACCCTTTAGATTAGGCTCCTCTTCCTGGTCTCTTCAGCCAATCAAAGCGGGCTTAGCTGGCTGTTGTCAGCGAAACGCGCTCTGATTGGCTGAAGAGACCAGGAAGAGGAGCCTAATCTAAAGGGACGTCCCGATTCTCCGGCAACCAGGAAAATAGAAAAATTTCACTGTGGAGGGATAAGTGGCGTGGCGAAGACTCTCAAGAAGGGGGAAAAAAACACGAGCTGCCGGCAGAACAAAAAACTGCAAAAAAAAAAAAAGACGTCTCTCAGAAGCGCAGGGAGAGTACGTCCTTAAAGGACGCCCCTCACATGCGCTCCCTGCTTTTTTCTTTTTTACCTTTTTTGGGGGCCCTTTTCCTTTCCGATTCCCTCACTAGGAGCCCTAACAAGAGGTCAGACATCTCGTTAGGGTTCCTACGGTAAGGGAATCGGAAAAACGGTAGTGCATCTCATTATAATGGGCTGCAACGGTAGTGCAGCTCATTATAATAGCTTTTCAATCATTTGCATTCCGTTTTCGTTGCCTGCTACCGTGGCAGGGAAAATGCCCTTAGTGCATGCCCCGGGGTGAACTACTTGCGTTTTAAACTGGCTGGAACCAGTTTAAAACACAAGTTGTGGGCTCGTTAGGTTTTGTGCATCTGGGCCTCAGTGTTGCTACCTGTCCTCAGAGGGCTTAAAGTTTATGGAGCTGATGCAGTTACCTTGCATTAGAGCTTCACATTGAGCCTGCAAATAGGTTTGAAAATGTGGGATACAAATGTAACAAATAATAAATAATAATAAAGTTCCTAATGCAAGTGTATTGCAAACATGTTGCTTCCCAGTGCTGTAAGTAAATATAATGCAGATTGCCACAGTATTAAAAAGTGTGCACTGACAGAATAAACAGTGCACACCACAGTGGGTAAGATGCTGCTTCCTGAGTAAATAATCTCCCTTCCTGTCAGTGTGCGAGAAGGGATTGACTGCAGCACTTCAACAGGAAAGTAGATAAAACATAGGCTGAACTCCTGACTTTCTTTGCCCTCCTCCCATAAAAAACCTACATCAATGGCCCAAGTGGGCCCCCTTCCCACTTCTAAGTTCAGAGCCCACTTACTCCTGAAAATGGCAGCATATCTGCCAAATAAGGCCATTGCAAGAAAGGGTTAACTGACCTGCTGCAGATAAGGCCTGAGACAATGGAGGGTTAACTGACTTGTAGAGGATCACAAGGAACTGCAGTGGGAATTTAGCTAGGATTCCATGGTTCTCTGCTCGTCCACTCTAAACAGCTACGCCTCCACTCCATGTGGCTGTAAACTCAGTGAAGCGTCTGCTAGGAAAAGAGATCAGAGATCGGAGGTCAGTGGAGGGAGATGTGATTCCTACTTAAGTTTTGTTACATGTCCAAATGAGAAGAAACCTTTAGTCTGGGTAGAAACAGCCAGTTTTATATGAATGGATTGAAACCAGCAGTTCTGTAGGGAGATTGTGTGGTCTGTTATGCAGTAGTGATTACAAAAGCCCTTAAAATGAATTCAGTAAACCTTAAGCAAGACAAGTTGCAGAGATTTTACAGTCAAATTAAGACCAGAAGCCTGAAAGTTCCAGGGAGTGCCCCCCCCCCCCCCCCGATGAAGCACTGTGGGCCGAGATTTACTACTAACCGCGGATCTTTCCCTTATTGTATATCCCACCCAACTCGGCCCAGTCTTTCTGTCTCAGTTACTCATTGATGGGGCAGTTCTGTAAACTGGCGCCTAGAAGTATGCACCTTTTATGTGTGTCAAACGTGCCATTAATTGATAAGCAGTTATGTGTACTAGGCATTATTCTATAAGATAGTGCCTATGTGAAGTGGAGGAGTGGCCTAGTGGTTAGAGCACCTGTCTTGCAATCCAGAGGTGGCCGGTTTCAAATCCCATTGCTGCTCCTTGTGATCTTGGGCAAGTCACTTAACCCTCCATTGCCTCAGGCACAAACTTAGATTGTGAGCCCTCCTGGGACAGAGAAATATCCAGAGTACCTGAATGTAACTCACCTTGAGCTACTACTGAAAAAGGTGTGAGCAAAATCTAAATAAATATTTGAGGTTCTACATGGAATGTTGGTACTATTTGAGATTCTGTTGCTACTATTTGAGATTCTACATAGAATGTTGCTGTTGCTACTATTGGAGATTCTGGAATGTTGCTACTAGTTGAGATTCTACATGGAATGAATGTTGCTATTCCACTAGGAACATTCCATGTAGAAGCCTGCCCTTGCAGATCAGCAATGCGACTGCGCAGGCTTCTGTTTCTGTGAGTTTGACGTCCTGGGCAGGCTTCTACATAGAACACTGCTAGTGGAGGAGTAGCCTAGCGGTTAGAGCACCGGTCTTGCAATCCAGAGGTGGCCGGTTCAAATCCCACTGCTGCTTCTTGTGATCTTGGGCAAGTCACTTAACCCTCCATTGCCTCAGGTACAAACTTAGATTGTGAGCCCTCCTGGGACAGAGAAATATCCAGAGTAACTGAATGTAATTCACCTTGAGCTACTACGGAAAAAGGTGTGAGCAAAATCTAAATAAATAAATAAAATACATATGCTAAATTCTATGATGGAATCTTGGTGCCAAGTGTACTGCATTGGGGCACCTAAGCTGAGGTGCCAATTTATAGACTTGCCCCGTTAGCTTTCTGACTGCTGATTTTGTCAGTCAGTTTGGGTCCTGCTTCTGGCCATTGGGTGTGGTATGAACTCTGCTTCTGTAGCTTCCTTGGCTCCAGCCAAACAACAATTTTTGCTTGTAGACCAGTGTTCCCCCCCCCCCCCCCCCCCCACATTTTTTCTGTCCTTAGTCACACACTCCTTGTTGCATTCTGTCCTGCAGATAAGCCTGTCTGCCTCAGGTACCATCATTTTCAGTCTCATACCCTGTCTACTGAACGTAACTCACCTTGAGCTACTACTGAAAAGGTGTGAGCAAAAATCTAAATAAGAGGTTATTTTATAAGACGCACTAGCGTTTTTAGTGCGTGCTAATGATTAGCGTGTGCTAAACGCTAGAGACACCCATGGAAATATATGGGCATCTCTAACGTTTCGCACGTGCTTATTTTTATCGTGCACTAAAAAGGTAGCGCATCTTTGTAAAAGGACCCCTAAATAAATAAATGCCCTAAGCAGACTCCTCGGTGTTCTTATCTCTGAGAGCAGCCAGCAGGAGGGTGGAGGGGGATGCTTCCCTTGCATCTCCTGTCACTGTTTGCTGCATGCTGGACTCTATTCTTCTAATTAGTATTGCTGACAGACTCCTGAAGCTGACACTGACCTTGAGGAACAGAGCCTCTCTCTGGCAGGAACCCAGTTTTTCCTCTCTCAAGTCCATGGAAAACTCCCAGCTGCCCATTAAAGTCCTTTGGAGCTCAGCCTTAGGAAAGCTGTCCTATTGGGCAAAGAACATCAGGTATGCTGTGGTTCAGACCAGGTCAGCATGGGTCCTGGGAATCTGTTCTTGCATTATGTCATATCCAGAGTCAGATTAACCAAAGCTCTTTCGAAATTCTTGCAGCTGTATAGGGAGTGCTGGCAGTGGGATCAGTAACTTCATGTCTGACAATTCTATTTGAAAATATCTTTATTGAAATTTCTTTGAGTTAGGTACATACCGGAAAATGTCTTAGCGAAAGCTATACCATACAAGAAACAACCCCCCCCCCCCACCCCAAAACAAAGACAGGAGCTACAGATCAACAGTATCAAAATAGACTCCTTGAAACTCATATGATGGTTAAGTTCCGAATTATTCAGCACAACTGAACGAACCTGTGTACTAAGGGTGTTCAGAAAAGGAGTCCTTAGTTTAGGAAATTGTCGCTTAAATAGACGACTACGTGTGTCTATAGTGAGTCTCTCCATCCGCAGTAATTCACACGTATTGACTTTGCCACTGAGCCAAAGTGGGAGCTCCAGAATGAATCCACTGAATCATAATACAGCACTTAGCGACCAAGGAAGCCTTGCATAGAAAATGTCCAGAGACTCGGGTCCCTTCACGGATCATGGTCACCATCTAGTAAGCATATCTGAGGTGTGTCCTGCAAAGAACACTGATACACCATGCCAAATGGGTCCAAACCATCTGCCAAAAGCGATAATAGGAGTGCAGTCCCAAATGAGCAGTGTTTATAAGAGGCTTCTGGTGTGCCACATTTCATACAGGATCCATCTATGGGAAATCCCATTTCCAAGCTTGGCATAGGTGGATATACATTTGCAAAAGAAACTTATAGCGACGTTCTTGTAACCGAACACCTTTCCCCAACTGCGGAGCTGAGTGCAGGAATTATTGATGTGTTCTAGAGAGCTATCACCTTATATAGCGGATGGAGGCCTCAGGTTTTAAAAGGGTGGTATAGTGATGGTGCAAAAGTCCCTTGGTCGCCGCTGGAAGAGACCAAGCATCATCAAAATCTGATTCTTCAAAAGTTCTGTGAAAAGTTCTAAGTAAGGTGGAAGCAAAATGATGCAGCTACATATTAGGGGTACCAGGACTGTGGGGAATATCATATTCACACTGGAGTTCGTTATTGGAGAGGAGGACTGGGCCATCCTCACCATCTTCATCTACTACATCTTGGGAGCCTGCTAAGGCCTCGATAATCCGTAAAACAGGCATCCAGTTGGCCAGGAAGAAAGTCAGCATTGCCCAAGAGGGGTAAATATCATGAACAACCAGCTGAAAGACAAAAATGCCACCTGAATGGTACCAAGCCCATCTCAATGCTCTGAGCAGGATTAAGGGTGGAGGATAGTGTCTGATAATTTTAATGACATAAAGACACGTACTCATGTAGATGGCTTCATGCATAAATAGTTAGAATGTATTACCAAACAATAGGGGTTAAAGTCTAGGCCTTGGAGTTACTGTCACATAATTCAGTCAATATTGAGAGCCAGTTACCAAGGACAGATAAAGCTAGTTGATGGTTGCTTGCTTCCATTCTTGTACCTTCAGGAATGTTTCACATTTTTTAATACAAAAATCCCTCCAACCCGAGACAGGCACATTTCATGTATTTGGTCAGGGTCTGTTTATCTTTCTTTCTGCACTGTAGATATGTGAGCCTCGTATTTATATCTATATATATATATATATTTGTTATATTTGTACCTCGCGCTTTCCACTCATGGTAGGCTCAGTGCGGCTTACATATTGTATACAGGTACTTATTTGTACCTGGGGCAATGGAGGGGTTAAGTGACTTGCCCAAAGTCACAAGGAGCTGCCTGTGCCTGAAGTGGGAATCGAACTCAGTTCCTCAGTTCCCCAGGACCAAAGTCCACCACCCTAACCACTAGACCACTCCTCCACTGTGGCTACTATTTGAGATTCTACATGGAATGTTGCTATTCCACTAAACCACTAAACATTCCATGTAGAAGTCGGCCCTTGCAGATCACCAATGTGGCCGCGCAGGCTTCTGCTTCTGTGAGTCTCACAGAAACAGAAGCCTGCACAGCCTTCTACATGGAATGTTGCTAGTGGAATAGCAGCATTCCATGTAGAATCTCCAATAGTATTTATTATTTTTTGTTACATTTGTACCCCGCGCTTTCCACTCATGGCAGGCTCAATGCGGCTTACATGGGGCAATGGAGGGTTAAGTGAGTTGCCCAGAGTCATAAGGAGCTGCCTGTTGCCTGAAGTGGGAATCGAACTCAGTTCCCCAGGACCAAAGTCCACCACCCTAACCACTAGGCCACTCTCCCCGTACCCACCTAGCCCTTATGTTCTGTCATTTCAGGAGGAGAAAAAGTGTTTTACTTGCAATTCTATGGAGCCCTATGATGAAGTTTTCAACACAGACAGCCATCAGATTGAAAATGTGGTGACGACATTTGCTCCTAACCGTCTGATATGTGGTGGCAGTCAGAGAATGGTACGTAGCTGGTGTACCTGTAATTTTCAGAGCTAATAAACGTAATCTTTGCCTGCTTTTTATGGGTTTCTTCTTTATTATGGCTGCATGAGGAGCTCTTTGTTCACTGAGCATGAGAACTAATATTAGACAGAATCCTCTCATCTGGTTTAAAAAAATGAAATTTGACAGCAGATGAAAAACATATGGTCTATGTAGCCTGCCAGTCCATACCAACTACTTAGCAAGGAGTTCCCAAACCTGGTCCTGGAGGCACCCCAGCTAGTCAGGCTTCAGGATATCCACAATGAATATTCATGGGAGAGATTTGCATGTGCTGCGTCCACTGCATGCAAATCTCTCTCATGAATATTAATTGTGGATTTCTTGAAAGCCTGACTGGCTGGGGTGCCTCCAGGACCAGGGACCAGCTGCACGGGCAAGAAGAACGCCAAGTTGTTGCATCTTCACTGTCTTCGCGTCTCCTTTGCTGCTGGGCCTGCCCCTGTCTGACGTAAACGCATTGTGATTGGCTCAGAGACTTCAAGGTTTCTCAGCTGAGTGAAGCATATCCAAAAAGGACATTTTTATTATTGGGGGGGGGGGGCATAAAAAAAGGACGTCTTTTTGGATGGACGTCCTCAACTGCACTCTTCTGCTACGATTGAGCCGCATTGGAGCCTTCCTGCAGCAGGCCGTGGAGGGGGTGAGCGGCGCGGCGTCTTCCTTTCAGGCAGCACAGAGGCGTATTTGGCATGCGCAGAGCAGCCAGCATAACGCTTGGCTGCTCTGCGCATTCTCGACCAGCCGACTGTTTACCGATGGAATAGAGAATGCAAGTGAGCTACAACGAGCAGCTCATTTGCATTCCTTTTCCTTGATGCATGCCCGTTCCTTACGGATTCGCTAAGGGAATCGGGAAGGGAAGGGCTTTAATGATTTTTTAGTGCATCTTGGCCTGTGCGCAAAGACTTGCACTAACATCAGCACACAGCTCATTTTTATTGATGACTGTAGAATACAACAAAGAATTAAATCTCATGGTAATGAAAACATTAGCTATTAAAACCAGATGTAAAGAAGTGTGCAAATGACCCAAGGCTCAGCACAAGGTGGTTTGTTTGTTTTTTTTTAATCACTGAAGCTTTAATACCAGGTTTAAGGAGGAGTAAAGGGTTAGCTCATCCTCCGGCAGTCAGCATTAGTGAGGATTTCATGCCTGTTTCTTCTTTTCAATACAAGCGTACAGGACCCACTCTTTTTTCTGGCTTTCTTGAAGGGGGATGGCTGAAAGAAAAGTCAGCAGGAATGAGTAGCCAAGGGAATAATTTGCTGGAACAGATTAAAGTGCTGGACTAATGAGAAATGCACAGAATAATACTAATACTGTGTAGCATTACCTGTGCTGATATTCATCAACGGGGACAGCAGTCAGCATTTTTTCCCCTTGGGTCAAGTGAGCCCTAAATCCAGAGGTGATATCTTCAGTCCTGCGGCACCCCGCTGGTGGAACGCTGCAAAGGGGCATGCCCCTCTGAGCTCCCCTTTGAGCATGTCTTTCAAGTGTTTCCATGAGTGTGTTTAGGAGAATCGGAGCTGTGTTAGGCGCTAACATGTTCCCATTGCAGCTTAAAATGGCATACTGCAGGATGCACACAGGAGTCCTGCGGTAATTGCCGAATGTGTGTGCGTTAACCATGCACTAAATTTTTTTTTTTTTTTTAAGGGGGCATGTAAAGGTGGAAAGTGGGTATTCCTGCACTAAAGTTAGTGCGTCTATATTAGTGCACCCTAACTGGTTAACACAGGAATACCGCTTGGTTCCTTATTGTTTGCAAAATGGGTGGCGGTAAGTTCTCATGCGTGATTTTTTTGTAAATAGCCATGCCCTAGCAACAGCATTAGCACATGGCCATTAATACAAAAAAATAGAAAATTGGCCATTTTATGGCTGTGGTAAAAATGACTTTAGCGTGTGGGGAAAACTCACATAAGGGTGCACTAAGGAGCTTAGTAAAAGGACCCCATTAGTCAAGAGTCTTTATTTTTTTAATTTTTTCTAGTTAGTTTTGTAAAAATGGAATGGCTAATTTCATTTTTAACATGCATAATAAGGGTATTTACAATGATTATCTCACCTTGGGATCCAATGGTTTCCCAATTCCAGTATTACAGGGGGAGTATTCGTCAAATTAAGAGTAAATCAGTGATTTTTATTAAAGCTCAATGTTAAGTTGATTACACTTTAAATGGTTCCCATACAAACTGAGGTAATTATTGGAAGGGATTCTATTAGGTCTGTCCTCTTTGGCTGATGTGCTATGGAAAACACAAAATAAAATGTATTGATCAGTATCTGCCTGTTCCATGTTACTACTTAAATGTCAAATTGGTACGGAATAAAACTTTTTTGATAAATGATCTGATTGGAGACATTCAGGTTAGGTTTGCATTTCTTATGGAAACATGGATACAAAATTGAGGGACCTATTATAAATGACTTTTTGTCTTCCAGGATATAACCCTCATTTCCACTGTGTATAATTTGAATATGTATTCTATTGATCTGCAGTATACAAATGCCTGTGGTTATCAAGTGGTCTTTGTTATGTCATTAGCTGACAAAGAGGGGCATAATCGAAAGGGACACCCAAGTTTTGTTGAGGACGTCCTCGCAAAACGTCCCGATGGAAGGGCGGGGAAACCCGTATTATCGAAACAAGATGGACGTCCATTTTCCTTTTGATAATACGATGGGGGACGCCCAACTCTTGAAATTTTGGTCATCCTTAGAGATGGTCGTCCCTAGACTTGGTCGTTTCTGATTTTCGGTGATAATGGAAACCAAGGACGCCCATCTCAGAAACGACCAAATGCAAGCCCTTTGGTTATGAGAGGAGCCAGCATTTGTAGTGCATTGGTCTCCCTGACATGCCAGGACACCAGCCAGGCACCCTAGGGGGCACTGCTGTGGACTTCATAAAATGCTTCTAGGAACATAGCTCCCTTACCTTGTCTGCTTCTTCCCCCAAACCCCCCCTAAAACCCACTATCCACAATGAACACCACTACCATAGCCCTTATGGGTGAAGGGGGGCACCTAGATGTGGGTACAGTGGGTTTTGGAGGGCTCACTGTTTCCTCTACAAACGTAACAGGTAGGGAAGGGGATGGGCCTGGGTCCGCCTGCCTGAAGTGTACTGCACCCACTAAAACTGCTCCAGGTACCTGCACTTCTGTGATGGACCTGAGTATGATATCTGAGGCTGGCATAGAGGCTGGCAATCAATATTTTGAAAGATGTTTTTTGAGGGTGGGAGGGTTTAATGATCACTGGGGGAGTAACGGAGGTCCTCCAATTCTCTCCGGTGGTCATCTGGTCATTTCGGGCATCTTTTGTGCCTTGGTCTAAGAAAAACACGACCAGGTAAAGTCGTCTAAGTGTTCGTCAGGGACGCCCTTTTTTTCCATTATGGGTCGAGGACGTCCATGTGTTAGGCACGCCCAAGTCCCACCTTTGCTACGCCTCCGACACACCGCCTTGAACTTTGGCTGTCCCTGCAACGGAAAGCAGTTGGGGACATCCAAAATCGTCTTTCGATTATACTGATTTGGACGACCCTGTGAGAAGGACGTCCATCTTCCGATTTGTGTCAAAAGATGGTCGTCCTTCTCTTTGAAAAATGAGGCCAAAAGTTCAACAGATTGGTATATCACATCGCAGAGCCATCTAGAAGTGTGCGCTCCTGTGTTTGTTTTACCAGATACTCGGTCATTTCTTTCAAATGCTATAGAATGCCGAGAGGTTCTACTTTAGCATTATACAGGGACTCCTGAGGCAGGCAGGCCCTCATGACCGAAACATGATTTGTGTCGAGACCATTGCATATTTTTGAATAAAACTTCTGATGTGAACTCTTTGAGTCCGGTGGACGTTTTTTCCTACAGCATCTTCTGTGTCACCTTCACTGTGTTTGCCTACTTGATGAGTTATCAGCATGAAACTTGGAGTTGCGAAGGAGCAAGAGGTTAGCATAGCACACAACTTTAGAGAGTGTTAGAAATAGGGAGTCCTGAAGAATGGTCTCAGAAGAAGGTGGGTAATAAAAAAAGAATATGAAGTGTGTGAGATGATCAAACACAAATAAGGACTCGTGGATAAGATAGTAAAAACTAATAGATGGAAGTTCAGTACCCAGGAAAAGGTCTGAAGCAAGCAAGGCTGCCTTCTCCCCCATCTTGAAGAATGTAGAGAAGGTAGAGTAAGGAGGGAGACAAGTCAAAGGATAGCATTCTCTCCATTCCACAGCCAGGTTTCAATGAGACTAAGTATTGAGGAGGAGAATCGTATAGAAAGATTGAACATGGTTGTGGTTTTTTTTCCAGATAGTTCTACAATTTTTAACAGAGATAGGCAGATGGAATAGGTTAATGGGATTGGCTGCAAAAGGGTTAAAGAAGGCAGGGGCAGGAGAAACAGAGAACCAGACATCTAGGTCTTAGGTACTCTGAATGATGTTATGAATTCATGAAGTGGTGTCCCCATTGGACAGGAATGGACTTTGGATATGGCAGTATACCCAGAAGAAAAGTTACACACCACCTACCCCTGAGTAAGGTTAAAGAGGTGAAAAAAGCCATGAAGTAGGTAGAAGCTAAAGAGCTGGTTGTATAATGAAAAGATTTCCCAGGAGCTTCTTCAGCATGCGCTGCCATGGTGCAGACACCATGAAGGGCCTTCAGATAAAGGCAGCATGTGATGTCACCTGGGTATGTCACAGGGGGTTGAGCAGGGGCGTAGCTGCTATGGGGCCACGGGGGCCAGGGCCCCCGCAGATCTGGCCCTGGACCCCCCTACCAACGACCCTCTCACCCCCCCCCGCCCGCCTAACCCGCCGTCACTGTCTGCTACCTTTGCTGGCGGGGGACCCCAACCCCCGCCAGCCGAAGTCTTCTTCCTTCGTTTGGTTTCTTGAGTCTGACGTCCTGCACGTATCACAGAAACAGAACGAAGCCCTGCAGATCGCACGGTGCACGTGCAGGACGTCAGACTCAAGAAACCAAACGAAGGAAGAAGACTTCGGCTGGCGGGGGTTGGGGTCCCCCGCCAGCAATGGTAGGCGACTGTGGGCGGGGGGGGGGGTCAAAGTTGTTGGAGGTGTCGGCAATGGCAGGGCGGGGGGGGGGAGATGTCTGCAATGGGGGGTGTCAGCAATGGCAGCGGGGGGGGGGGGGGGGGGGGGGGGGGGTGGGGTGCTAAAATGTGCCCCCTCACCTCTGGCCCCCCCTACCGCTGAAGTCTGCATATGCCCCTGGGGTTGAGTCCACAGCAGTTTGGCAGTGAAGTCAGGGTCTGAATGCCTACAGAAGAGTCTTAGACAGTACTAAGACAAAAGTAGCACAAAGTCAAAGTTCATAATTAAAAATGGCGGCAACCTTGGACTGAACAGCACCATTATATAATGGCACTGGGAGGACAGATACGACTGAGGTAAGTGGTGGTCTGAGGAGAGGATGCTGTTTAAAATCTGGCAGCACAGGATTTAATTTTAGTGCACACTGCCAATCACTTGTGGATAAAAGTGTGCACAGTATTCAGCCATTTCGAGGAGGGCGATATTTAGACAGCCAATGTATGCACATAAAGTGTAATTTGTTAAAAAAAGAAATCTGTATACCTTGAATATTAAATACAAAGTTTGAGTAGCCTGAGTGACCATTTTATCTATTTTGGTCACAAAAATGCCATTAGTCATGGTACATAGTCCCTGAAGTGGCTAAGAAGACACCGGAAAGCATTAGTGGATAAAGGGATGATTCCTTAGATAGACGGGCTTTAGATAAGGCAGGGCATTTTGGTGAGCTGGTTCCACCGCTTTCAATGGTGTAATAATGGGAGCTGCTGAATGAGTATGAGAAACAGTTATAGTAGGTGGCTCCGTTTTTTCGCATTACACTTCCTGGAATTTTGTCAAAGGATAAGGACATTTTTGCACTTTTTCCTTTTTACATTTGTAGTTATTTAGTTTCTTACAAGGGTCCCTGATTTTTCTCTTTCTCATCCTGTGCATACCTTCCCTCTCCTTTGTGTCTCTGCTCTTCTCTTTCCCCTGTCCGGATGTCCTCCCTTCCTCTTTCCATGTCAGCTGCATCCTTCAAAGCAACTCCTCTTCCTTCATGAATGGAGTACTGGCAAGATACAGTCTTGGACGGAAGAGCCTCCAGTCATTACAGTTTTTTGGAAACGTTTAACAGTGGGCAGGGGTTTCTCTGTGCACAATAATGTCAAGTCCATAGGGCAGGAAAGTACCTGAAGGAATGTAAGAGCAGGCTCGGTGATGGTATCAGGAATGAAGTGGGTGCCATAGACCAGGTCTGAAGGCAGAAGATACCTAGATGACCTGGAAGTCTTTCAGCCCTGTGGTTCTCTGAATAGATTTGAACATATGAAGGCCTATTTTATGTAAAACGTAAACATCAAGACATCCAGGTCAGGAGGTGTTCTGTTCCTTGATACTTCAGAAAAGGCTCTGTCAAAGCAGAGCATTTTCTAAAATAGCCGCAGAGCACACATGTATTCCTGGCACACGCCTTGGGAGCAGCCAGTTTGCAAATATACATGTGGATAACATGAGTGGCATGAGCCCAGCAACTTCCACATGCAAGTGGCACCGCTACCATACGTAACTGTTACACATGCATGTTTGTAAAATGGACGTGCCACCAATTAAGTAGTGAGCTCACAATTTTACTTTGGTTTCATTTGGAGTCTTGAATAAACAATGGGGTAACTAAAAAATGACTCCCTTTATCCCTAAAGTTCCGGCCAAACAGGCACTTTTTCAAAATCTGTGTGTGAGTCAGAGCTGATGTAAAACCCAACAAGGATGGGTCCCCCCCCCCCCCCCATAGATATGTATTTCCTTTGTGAAATGGGGAGTGCACATGTAGATTTTAGCACCACTCACACTACAGCCCACTGAAGCCTGCGTGTTGTGGATCTCCACATGTAAATAAGGACTTTCTAGATTACTATTTGCACATATGTGTGAGTTGCATATGTAAAAGGCACTATTTACATGGAAATGTTTCTAAAATAACCCCCAAAGAGTAGAGGCTTGAACAAAATTTCCTGTGTAACCGAGTTCTAATACGATTTACAGAGCAGAGAGAAGTGAGCAGAGCAAGACAAGGGAAGGAGGGTTCTGGAAGTAACACTCTGTATGGTTTGGAGTGGGTGTAAAGCTCAGTCTGGGAAACCAGCCAAGAGGCACTTGGTGAATCCTGATCTAGAGAGAACAAGGGGCTGTAGGAGCATTCAATCAGCCTCAAATGAAAGAACAATTCTTTGGTAGTAACTGTGGGGACTAGTCACAATTGCTGTGTCTCAGGTAGAGAGCAGGCAAAGAGGGAAAGTATAAAAACGACAAGTCATGGTAATTTAGCACTCTGGAATTAGTTAGGTCATAAATTTCCTCCTTTCAGATCCAAACTCATTACAGTCCAAAATAACACTGAAAGAAAAGGACACTAGTCTCAGATATCATAGGAAAAATAAATCGGAGACACTGCACTTATGCAGGATTACCCAAAATGATGGTAGAACCTTGAATTTAGGTATAGCAAAAATAACGCACAAGACCCTAGTCCTAGAACTGATCAGTTCTTCTGACTTCCCAAGGCATTAAGACAAAGATACAAATGTAACCTGACTTGATGACAGACAGCTGTCTCACTCAAGATGTTGTAGGAGGAGGCAGGTGGACTGTAGGATCTCTCAGGGCACGTGGTCTCCCTCCCGGGACGGTCAGACATCAGCTGGGGCCGCAGGCTGGTCAGCAAGTAGTAGCTCTCCCTAGGCAGGTGAGCATGCAGGCTAGTTCAACGAGCCATCATTATGTGTCCAGCTCGCCTGGCAGACCGATGGCTCTCGCGCGAACTGTACCTGGTAACAGCCAGAACCACTGATTTTTTTTTTAAGCCCTTCTTGTACCTTTTCCTCAGGATTTGAAAAGTCATGCTAAAATCTGGGGTTTTCCGATATTATGTCTTTCATGCCCAAAGACCAGTCTTTAACCGTAGCTGTTTCTCTCTTGACCATGGTGTCCCCAGCTCAGTAAACAAGGTTGCTATTCACAGTTATTTTTGCCTCTGTTAGGCTTGGTGTGTCAGCAGTGTGCTTGAGGCCTGTTCCACGGACGAGCCTCTGCATGAGAACTGACACCAACCAAAGTCTGTGTAATAGAAAGTCAGGTTTACAGTATAGGATAGTGCCTTTGTTATGTAGAGCCTGTTTTGTCCCCATTTTATGGTACTATTTATGAATTTGTTTAGCACTCTCATCCAAAGGGTGATATAATTGGAAGGAGGAGAAGAGGGAAAGAGGACAAGAGGAAGTAGGGGAGGGCAGAAGAAGAGCACGAGGGAGGGAGTGGGGAGGGGAGGGAAGGGAAGAGTAATGGGATGGTGAGGAGAGAGGACTGCATGAAGATCAGATGACAACTGGAGAGAAGGCTTCATGAGGGTGGGGTAGTTGCATTTACCAGGGCAGAAATTCATGATTTATTGTTATTCTACGCAACCTTTGAGTAATATTCTGCATAAAGGACAAAGAAAATAAATGTGTATTCTTCCTATCTTCTTTTGTGTTCTTTTTAATGCTGATCCATTTTTTTGGTATCTCATCTCTAGGCTTGGAAAATGTAACTTTGCAGCTGGACCTGGAAGCCGAGTTCCATTTCACTCATCTCATCATGACCTTCAAGGTAAGGAGTCCATAGGCCCTGCAAAAGGCACTTAACACCAGCCATTGAGCTAGATTAAGTGCCTAAAGTTAGTTGTGTAAATACGGACTTGTGCTTGTATTTTATAATAAGTACATAAGTAATGCCATACTGGGAAAAGACCAAGGGTCCATCGAGCCCAGCATCCTGTCCACGACAGCGGCCAATCCAGGCCAAGGGCACCTGGCAAGCTTCCCAAATGTACAAACATTCTATACATGTTATTCTCGGAATTGTGGATTTTTCCCAAGTCCATTTAGTAGCGGTTTATGGACTTGTCCTTTAGGAAACCGTCCAACCCCTTTTTAAACTCTGCTAAACTAACCGCAATTGCATGCTCACTATAGAATTCATGCTTAGCTTGTTTCATCCCAGCATCTAACTTTAGGCGTCCTTTTGAGAATTACCCCCTAGATTTTTAGTTCACCATCCCTGACTTCGAGCTGGGGTGATAGTACCAGGAGCTTTCAGAACCTTGTATTGGATATGCCCTCAGGGTTCGGTTGCAGTATGAAAGCAACTTTAGAAAACCATATTTTGCTTGCTTTCCACATGTGAGTTTTGGTGCATCTTTTATTACATGTGTCTTGTGGTTGACACGATTGTGGAGAAGTCGCAGCCTTGTTGAGTGTTACGTGTTGCACCTAATGTGTTTATGGTTCAATAGTGGCAGAGCCAAGCTTATTGCTTTTTCTGTTGTACCAATGAGAAAAATGAATGGGAAATGCCTGGCAGTCACTGAGAAAGTTTGGGGTGATAAATCAGAATTTTGACGGACTAGTAAATTGGATTTCTGCGTATGCCCTGATGAGCTGTACTTGATTGTGTAATTTGCATATCTTTGCTGTTGCATGGCAGTTTTAAACAATGAGCAGTGTCTGTGTTAAGATCTCAAGAGCAAATAAGTTTGTTAAACTTGGGTCTGGGCTGGTGGATTCTCTCAACAAAAAAATGTCTCCAGATGACTTAGTTTTGTGCATACCGTGACAGTAATGAATAGGGTACGTAGAGCTGGATTCCTGTCTTTCAGATTTGCTGCTAGCATTGGATCTGTCTTTGCTTCCTGAGTTGGATCTAGCAGGTTTGCAGACGAAGGCTCACGGCATTGTAGCATAAGGGAGGCTGGCTTTCAAAAGCCAAAAGCCCAAAGGAGATAAAAGAAGCAAACGGGCTGGAAAAGCAGCAAAAGAAATGCTTGTTCTTGTCGGATTTTCAACTGCCATTGAATTATCCAAAGCCGATATTGCCTTGTTATACTGCTTTAGGATTTGGACAAGGATTTCTGTGAAGGTGCACAGGCATTAATTTAGTGTAAGTGAATAGACATCAGAGCAGTTGATCCATTGTAACTGAAGGCTCTCTGGTTTGTGCATTGATATGAAGTGGAGGAGTGGCCTAGTGGTTAGGGCAGGGGCGTAGCTACGGGTGGGCCTGGGTGGGCCCAGGCCCACCCAATTTCAGCTCAGGCCGCCCACCCAAGCGCACACATTGCAGCAGAAACAGTACCCGCTCTGGCTCATCTGATCGCTCCAGACTCGCAGCGGCGAACTGGCACGGGCGGCACCAGTAAAAGCATAAAGCAGCCAGGCTCTTCGACTCCGTCCGTCCTTCGCTTCCCTGCCTTCTCAGCGCGTCCCGCCTTCCTCTGATGTCATTTCCTTTCGGGTGGGCGGGACGCGCTGAGAAGGCAGGGAAGCGAAGGACGGACGGAGTCGAAGAGCCTGGCTGCTTTATGCTTTTACTGGGCGCCCGCGCCAGTTCGCCGCTGCGACTAGAGAAGGAGGGAAGGAACTGGAAGCCATTTAGAAAATCTTTTTCTACTCCCCGCGCAGCCGTCGCCTTCACTCAAATCACAGGAAGCAAACCTGTGAGCTGCTGCCTGCGTCCACGTTGTCGTTCTAACTTCTTTATTGTTGGTGAGCAGAGGGAAGGATGGGATTGGGAGGGGTGGTGAGTACAGAGTATGGAGAATGGGGGACTAATGAAGTGGGTGAAAGATGGGGGGAGGAATTTAGGAGACTGGGTAAGGGAGAGACAGAGGGGGGACTAGGAGTGCTGGAAAGGGAATGAGAGGGAGATGGTCAAAGGGGAGAGAGGAGCATCGATGGCCATGGATGGGAGGACAGGGCCCAGGGAGAGAGGAGAAATTGCTGGACATGGAGGGGAGGGCAGGGGAGAGAGGAGGGTTGCTGGACATGGGTGGGTGGAGGAGATGGGATGGACGTGAAGGAAGGAGATGCACATGGATGGAGTGGAGAAAGAAGAAATTCTGGACATGGATGGAGGGGAGGGAAGAGAGAGGAAGGAGATGATATGAAGGGAAAAGAAGAGAGGAGAAAAACTGCACATGGATGGAGAAAACAGGCAGAAGCTGGATCCACTGGACAGTCAAGTCTGCGGAGGAGCAGAAATGAAGAAGAAAGGAGGAAAGGAAAGAAATAAATGGAAAGGAAGCCCTGGAAATGGAGTTAAGAGGACTTTTAGCAGCAGAATCGGATACTGGGCCAGCATGATCAGAAAAACAAAGTCACCAGACAACAAAGGTAGAAAAAAAATCATTTTATTTTCATTATAGTGTTTGGAATATGTCCACTTTGAGAATCAGGTGCTCAACATTAAAAGTTTATATTTATTTACTTATTTATGGCATTTTATCCCACATTAAACATGAATTAGATTGGCACCTGGGATCATTTAATTTTATTTCCTGGAGAGAGTAATGCATTGCCTCCACCCCCAGGCTCTCTCCCCGGCTATAGCCAGCTCTGCAATTTTGAGGGGAGGTGGAGGGGGGGGGGGGGGCGCAGAGGTGGACCAGGGAGAGCCTGTTGTTAAACATTTACCAGCAAACCACTGTCTAGTGCCCACCCATCCAACCTGTTGGCCCACCCAAAAATTGACTTCTGGCTACGCCACTGGGTTAGGGTGGAGGACTTTGGTCCTGGGGAACTGAGGAACTGAGTTCAGTTCCCACTTCAGGCACAGGCAGCTCCTTGTGACTCTGGGCAAGTCACTTAACCCTTCATTGCGCCATGTAAGCCGCATTGAGCCTGCCATGAGTGGGAAAGCGCGGGGTACAAAAGTAACAAAAATAAAAATAAATAAATACATGAAATGTATCATCCCAAAAGGATCATAAAATGTCTAGAAATTAAGAACTTCACACACACTCACTTTTACACTGAATTTCACAGCTAGGCTTTGAAAAATGAAAGGCATTCAAAGTCTTTTCGGTGTTCATCTTAAGAAAAGTAGGATGTAAAAAAAATATGATATTTGAA
This sequence comes from Microcaecilia unicolor, assembly GCF_901765095.1. Classification (NCBI taxonomy): domain Eukaryota; kingdom Metazoa; phylum Chordata; class Amphibia; order Gymnophiona; family Siphonopidae; genus Microcaecilia; species Microcaecilia unicolor. Next base: position 19,874 of record NW_021963037.1, on the reverse strand, counting down.
CAAGTCGGCTTTTGTAGTGTATTTTGCATTATTCAATACACACTTGGCAATCTGTGATCCTCAGGAAGAAAGAACATCTGTACACAGTGTGTCTTTGTTTCCTGTATAAACAGCTGTCTGGAAATGGCAGTTATGAATTGCTCAGAGACAGTTTTACGGACCTTAAGCATGTAATATTTAGTAATTATTGCTTTTTAATAACCTGGCATTTCCCTCCTTCTGGCACAGGACAGGGATCGGATCCCATGAGTCTTTGTTCACTACTATCCCAGGATATTTCTCCCCTTTTTCTCATCTTCTCCCAACTTTAGTCTCGTCCTTGCAGTGACGGTCCTGAGCTGGGACCACACACCAGAACGTCTTCCAGAATCCTGCAACTATTGTTTCTAAATTCAGCCCATAACTTTAGTCTGTTCCCTGCAGTGACAGTCCTGAGGGGGACCACACACCAGAACTTCTTCCAGAATCCTGCAACTATTGTTTCTAAATTCAGCCCATAACTTTAGTCTGGTCCCTACAGTGACAGTCCTAAGCTGGGGGCCACGTACCAGAGCGACTTCTGGAATCCTACAGCCCTTGGTCCTAAATTCAGCCCATAACGTTAGTCTAGTCCAATGGTTCCCAAACCTGGTCCTGGAGGCACCCCAGCCAGTCAGGTTTTCAGGATATCCACAATGAATATTATGAGATAGATTTGCATTCAGTGGAGGCAGTGCATGCTGATCTCTCTCTTGAATATTTATTGTGGGTATTCTAAAAACCTGACTGCCTGGTGTGCCTCCAGGACCAGGTTTGGGAACACTGGTCTAGTTCTTGCAGTGACGGTCCTGGACTGGGGACCACACAGCAGTGTTTGTTTTCTGGAATCCTGCATCCACTGGTCCTAAATTCAGCCCATAACTTTAGTCTGTTCCCTGCAGTGACAGTCCTGAGATGGGGACCACACACCAGAACTTCTTCCAGAATCCTGCAACTATTGTTTCTAAATTCAGCCCATAACTTTAGTCTGGTCCCTACAGTGACAGTCCTAAGCTGGGGGCCACGTACCAGAGCGACTTCTGGAATCCTACAGCCCTTGGTCCTAAATTCAGCCCATAACGTTAGTCTATTCCAATGGTTCCCAAACCTGGTCCTGGAGGCACCCCAGCCAGTCAGGTTTTCAGGATATCCACAATGAATATTTATGAGATAGATTTGCATTCAGTGGAGGCAGTGCATGCTGATCTCTCTCTTGAATATTTATTGTGGGTATTCTAAAAACCTGACTGCCTGGCGTGCCTCCAGGACCAGGTTTGGGAACACTGGTCTAGTTCTTGCAGTGACGGTCCTGGACTGGGGACCACAGCAGTGTTTGTTTTCTGGAATCCTGCATCCACTGGTCCTAAATTCAGCCCATAACTTTAGTCTGTTCCCTGCAGTGACAGTCCTGGGCTGGGGGCCACACACTAGAGCATCTTCCAGAGTCCTACAACCCTTGATCCTAAATTCAGCCCTGATCACAGCTCCTTCTCCCTCCTCTCTCCCCCCCCCCTCCCAGTATCCTCAGTCCCAGCTGACCTGTTGACTATTCCTTACACTCCAAGAACTTTAAGGTCACTATCTCAACATAGATTAGATATCCCAGCTCTAACATAAGCATGATGAGTGTCTACTCTGGAAAGTGCATTTTTCTGGTTAGCTTCTACTCTTTGGAATCAGATTCCAGCTATTTGTGAAATAGAATCTTTGCCCAACTTTTTAAAAAGGGGAAAAACATATTTTTTTATTCAAGTGTTTGGCTTACCTCGTGTTTCAGGGAAGGGGAAACTAAGCATGCTGTCTGTGAGACATTTTTCATTTATTTATTTTTTATTTTTTTATGCCTGTGTGAGTTAGGCTATTAGATTTATGTATGGATTAGGTTTATCCTAAGAACTATCGCGTTCTTTTCAATTTTAATTTATATTTTGTAAACCACCGTGATCACTTATAGCCAGGTGGAATAAAAGATTTTAATAAACGATAAGACCTAAGCTGAGAATCAAACCCAAATCCCTCCACATAGCAGTTGGCAAATCATTGCTTCTTTTGTAAGCCCTCTTTCTTGAAACATCTGCTTAAGGCATCCACAACAGTACAGTAAACCCTTAACAACAGGCAAGAACAACATCTAAAACAAACACCACTTCAACATATAAGTAATAAATTATGAAAAGTGTTCTCAGTTGTGACAACATTTTCTTGTATTTGTTGTGATGTGTGACATCTCTTGGTGAGTGTCTTGTTTTTTTGTGGTATTTGCTTTTAACTTTAGAAGATATTTTGGCATCATTTAGCTATAACACCTGACTTTCTCAGTTCTACAGAAATCATTGTATTTCCTTGATATGAGTCACCATTATAGAAGGAACCCTATTTTGTTTCCAAAAGCATGAAGCTGATAGAACTGGGATACATTCACTTGACAGAAAATTAGAATCTATTCTATTCTTCTTTAGACCTTCCGTCCATCAGCAATGTTGATCGAAAGATCGTCCAATTTTGGAAAGACCTGGCAAGCGTATCGTTACTTCGCCTATGACTGTGAGACCTCATTCCCAGGCATTTCCACTGGACCAATGAAAAAAGTAGATGACATAATCTGTGATTCTCGATATTCTGACATTGAACCTTCCACCGAAGGAGAGGTTAGAGACCTTTCTGGTTTCCTTTTTTAGAAAAACTCTCAGCCAGCTTTGCCGCATGCTTTCTTAAGACAACACTTTGCATTCCTGTTCTTGAATGTCAACTAATACAGTCATTCCTTGGTGAATTGTCTGCTTCAGGTTATTTTTCGGGTGTTGGATCCTGCTTTTAGAATTGAAGATCCGTACAGCCCTAGGATTCAGAGTAAGTGAACCCTTTAATATTGAGTGGTCTTTGTGAAGTCTGATGTAGCTGGATGTTCTGCTCCCCTGTTCATCCTTGGAATTGTCCATATGTATTCATATTTCACATCCTTGAACTTACCTGCTCTCGAACTACATGTCTTCAAATATGACAAAGGAGCCCTTTTTTACTGAAATATGCTAGAATCTGGGCTTAGTGCATTTTAACATGAAATTTTCAAACACACTGAAGTACAGATTCAACACAGCATGTTTTAGCTTTTTTAAAAACTATATGTGGGTTGTTTGTTAATGTAGCCATTAGAACACACATTAACTGTTGGGGTTAATGTGGGGGCACTTACTGTCTCCTATTTAGGAGGCACTAGGTGTTCCCGCATTAACGTGTTGAGAGGTCTAATGGTTAATGCAGTGGGCTTTGATCCTGGTGACCTGGGTTCAATTCCCACTGCAGTTCCTTGTGATCTGATTCCTGGGCAAGTCACTTAACCCTCCATTGCCCCAGGTACAAAAGCTTAGATTGTGAGCCCTCTAGGGCGCTGCTTATGTCTAGTAGCACTGAAGAAACGATTTAGTAGTAGTAGTAGTTATGCGGTTAGTACCCACTAATCAGAACATGCAAGCCGGATAGCACAGGAATGCCCACTGTCTTGCCCATGGCATACCCTGATACAAAAATGGTTAACGCACATTAGTGCAGGACAACAGGGAAATTACTACAAACCACTTTAATGTGTTTTACAGTAAGCCTTTTCTTGTGCGCTAACTGTTCTTTAGTAAAAGGTCCCCTAATTTTATAATGTGTGGTTATGGGGTGTAAAAGATTTAGGGCTTATCAGATGTTTCCTTAGCCTCTGCAGCAGATGAATCCAGAAACTGGTGGGTTGTGTCCATCTACCAGCAGGTAGAGAGAGATTTCTGTACTAAATACAGTGACATAGGATGGCCAGCCCCTTAGTCTGTCAGTATATCTCTATCTCCAGCAGACGGTGGACTGCTTCTCACCAGTTCTTGGATTGTTTGTGAAGTTGGGGGTGTTTCCGTGCCTGGTGGTCTGGACGGAGCTAGGGGGTGGTAGGCAGAGCGGTGCCACCTTTTGGGGTATGCCGGGTGTGTCTGGTCCCTGCTGCTTGCCTGGATTAGCCTGGTGAGCCTGGAGCCTCCTCACAAAAAAAAAAAGAGTTTAGACGGTTCAGAAACAGGCTGAGGCGCACTGTGGTCCCTCTTTGGCAAACTGGGCTTGTTGGCACCGGGTGATAGAGTGTGCAGTGCCTTGTTCTTCCGTTAGGGGGATGGCCTGCTCTTCAGAGACCCGCGTTGATGGTGCAAGGTGTGGCCCCTTTAAGTTCCAATGGTCATGGTCGGACAGCACACTGAAAGCAGGGTTCCTGCTGTAGCAGCAGAAGGTAAAGAGGTGATCCCGCTGCGGAAAAAGGAGGTCTGCGGCGGGGGCTTGTCAGGCGGGGTGCTCGGATGGCTTCCTTGGGGATAGTGTGTCTCTCCCTGCCAAGGGAGCGTTTTCCCACCCTGACGTATCAGGCACACAGAGCCAGGAATTATGGCTGCCGGTAGGAGTCAGTTCAGTGCTGGGGCTTGCATAGCTAGCCAGACATGTAGGACCACATAAATAGCAGTCCTGCTTGCCTGGTTAGCTGTGCAGGTGCCAGCACTCACATAACTGCGGGGTTGCAGCCTGAAGCTGATCCCTCTCCCTCTCCCTCCAAGACCCCCCCAATAGCCCCCCCCCACACCACTTTTCAATTCCCTGGTGGTGATTGATGGGGCACGAGTGATGCCCACTCGCGCCTACTCATCACGGGTCCCCAGCAGAATGGGTGCTATGACCTCTAGTGGCTGTCTCGTGGTACCAACAAGTACGTGAGACTGCTGCTAGAGATTGCAGCAGCCATTTTGCAGGAGGACCCATGATGGACAGGAGTAAGTGAGCATTACTCCTGCCCGTTGACTCCTGGACCACTAGGGAGTTAAAAGGTAGGCCCAGGGGACCTGCTGATGGGTGGAGGAGTCTGGATTAGGCCTTGCTTAGTGGGGAGAGGGATCAAAATGGGGGGGGGCACTCTCTTGATGGGGGGTGGTCAGGAAGGGATAGATCAGTTTGGGAGGTATGGCAATGGTCCACGGGTGGGGGGGGGGCTTATGAGCTTACCCAGTATTCAGCTCACTACCCGGTTGGCTAACCAGGCAGTGGGGTGAATATCTCACCTGGCTACCTGCATTCTGGCACAGCCAGAGCCCTGATATTCAGTGCTGGCATTGCATAGGTGTCGGCTGAACATTGGTGGCCTAATTCAGCCAGGGCAGTCAGCATTTAAAAAAACGTTAACCGCTATTGGCCAAATATTGACCAGTGAGTGTATAACGTGGCATTTAAAATATTTCTAAATGCAGGTGTTTGGATTGATTCTGGCACTATATAGCATGCAAAAATGAGTAATACAGAGCAGGCTTATCTTTTAAAGTGTTTTGCATTAACTTGGAGGATGTAAATACTCTAGGGAAGTAGGTGTTTAACTCTAATATCCAGATATCCCACGCAGTATCTTGGTTTCTTCAGCTTCAATAAAGGGAGCAGAATAAGTCATTTCGCACACTGTATTTTTCTCTCCTCCCTTTTAAGATCTACTGAAAATCACAAACTTAAGGATTAAGTTCCTAAAACTGCATACTTTGGGAGATGACCTGCTGGATTCTAGACTGGAAATCAAGGAGAAGTACTACTATGCCATTTATGATATGGTGGTTCGTGGCAACTGTTTCTGCTATGGGCATGCCAGCGAGTGTGCGCCTGTGAACGGTTACAGCGATGACACTGCTGAAGGGATGGTGAGCAAAAACGTCACAGCACTCGGGGGATGGTATGGGGGAAATCTAGGGAGTCTGTTGCACGGGTTAAAATACAAGAAACTGTGAGTTATTGTTAGCATTGATGCTTGACTGAGGTTTGTTACTTCTACGCTGATGTCGTTTGCGTATCTTAGTTACAACGGAATGTTTTGTAACTTTATGATTGTTTTTCTATACTTTTTCAATAAAACATCCTTTAAATTAAAAACAAACAAACAAACAAACTTCACAGCACTCAAAAGTAAGATCTTAGTAATGTAACGTAGTAAACAATAGAAATATGAGCCTAGCTTAGATTTGTCCACTTTGGATAGACACACCCAGAAATTACCATGTGCCATTCAACACCATTCCCCCCTCCCTTATGTCTTTTATACTACCTCTCAACCTTTTCACTCCCTCTGCCCTTCTTATGTATTCCAGGCATTCGTAAATTCTTTTATAATAAAGGCCTCCACACCACCTCCACTAGTACACCATTTTAAGCCTTTCCACCTGCTTCTTTCAAGGCCAGTACTTAACCTGAACCTCCAGGCTCCCTTCTCTGAGGTTAGTGAGCTGTTGCAAGAAAACCCCTGTCTCGCCATCTCAGAATGGAACAAGCTGGTTCATGGCAGATTTCTCGGTGTAAACTTGTATAAAGGTGGAATCGGCCAAAATATCTTCTATATATATAAAACTCACCCTCAACATTCTATTTGCACTGGTTCGTAAGTTCGAAGCTCTGAAGCCACACAAAATCACAGTCTGTGGGCCCCGCCCTCGCATCAAACGTTATGACATTGAGGGCGGAGCACATTCCCGCTCCAACGTTGTACTGCACTGTAGCTCTTGCACGGAGGCTGCAGGGGGCGCCGGCGACACACGGAGACACAAAGGGAGGGGAGCCTGCTAGAGCCTTGCGATTTGAAACGGACCTTCGTTACTAGTTTACTCATAAAGTACCAAAAAAAAAGGAAAATACTGAAAGCAAGTAGAACTTATAGTGCATGGCTCATTTCCGCATCAAAAGAAATAGTGTGATCTGGAAGTTTCTGCAAAATTACCCTAGAAACCCAAACCAAACCCAAAACAGTGATAACAAAACTCTCTCAAAATATTTACCAAAAAAAAAAAAGAACTAAACAGACTTTTACAGTGTCTTTACAAATATGCAAACTGTCCCCGAGTATGGGTCCACTATTGGTGAGGACTAGAGTCAGTAGCTTTGCTTACTTTATTAAAATTTGCTATCACCATTACATGAAGATGTAGAGCATCAAATTAATCATTTATGGTTTGACACTTTCATGCACACAGACCCATAGTTAGAGGCCTGGGAGGGCAATTTCAGAGCTGCCTACACACATTCCTCACTGTGGTTAAAAGTATGTGTGGTGTAAGAGAAGGCATTCCCAGGGGGCGTGTTTAGGACACAGGAAGAAAATACATGGAACAATAAAAAGAAGAAGTATGCACATACTTTTGAACCTGTACAAAGTCCACAGGTAAAATATATTTGCAAACTTTTTCCCAGTGTGGGTGGTTTTAAAATTTTAACTACATTTAATTAAATTTGACTTTTATACTCTTTAACCTGCAAAATTCAAGGCAGATTGCAATACCAAACAAGTAGACTAAAATGTATTAATAGATTCAAAAAAACTAACAGTAATCATAACAAATGTAATATCATAACCTAATACCATCAAAAATAAAAATAGTAATAAAATTGATAAAACAAGATAGGGGAATTTTATAATGCAGAATTTGCTCAGTGTAGCCCTGCTGTGTAGAATTTTGCACAGGATCCAAGTGGCTTCAATGATTCCCTTGTACTAATGCCTGCAAGAGTAGAGTGAGAGTGGTGGTGCATCGAGCCATGGCCTCCTCTTCTGCTACCCTGGGCCTGACTGCTGAATTGAGCTGTGTGGGATGCCATACAGCTGCTTATTCCTAGTTTAAAGTTCTGCTAATATTTCTTTGTTTGTAATTTTTGAAATTAAGTTATGTGCTTTTTATTATTGTTGTAACTATTTAACAAAATCTCCTTCCGCAAATCCTTTCTCTACCTGTTGATACCATATTTAGGGTGGAGGGAAGGAGTTATCAACATGGGCAACCATTAAGATAGGTTATTTTACTATCAATCCAGGTTATTAGGTCTCGTATGAATAAAATGGGATCTGTGTTAAAATAGCACATATTAGTGGTAAAATAACATGTGTTGATGGTAACCCACATTGATAACTATGCCCCTTTTTCTTTATATGGAGCAGTGAATGCCTTCCTGGTGCTCTAATAAGAACTGGGAGTAGTGCCTTGATTGGCAAGGACTTCATAACACTTGATGTGGCTACCATGGGGGAGCGTTTTAAAATATTCATGAAACAAAACTACAATTTGGAGGGCGGCACAGCCTTTTCGTTCTCCAGGACTAGCTGGAGAACGAAAAGGCTGTGCCGCCCTCCAATTGCAGTTTTGTTTCATGAATATCTTGGAGGAATACCTGTAAACGTCAGATTCAGGACCCCTGAGAAGGCCTGCTGGCCGAAACACGGACCGTGTAGGGTCCTATTAAACTTTTCTGGCGCTCTAACTCCCTTGTTTTTGGTCTGTTTTGGGTTGTCTTCCGCCTTTTTTTGTGTTTTGTTTTGTCTTCACGGGAGATTTGAACTTCTCTTTTTGTATGCTTAGCGTTTTAAAAAACCATGACCATTCATTATTCACAGGGAGCATTACAGCCTATTTGATCTGAAATTGAGAAAGATTGATGTAATGCTTACAAATGGCATCCTATGATCTTCGTTGGAAAATGAATGAAAATGTTTATAGTTGTCGTTTTTAGTTCTTGAGTCTTGTCCTGTTAGCGTTCAGCCTTTTTCCTGGTCCTATGAACACATGTTAATGGTTGGCCCCTGTTACTTCACCTGTCCTCAAGGTGCACGGCCATTGTATGTGCAGACATAACACCGAAGGCCTGAATTGTGAACGGTGTATGGACTTCTATCATGACTTGCCTTGGAGACCCGCTGAAGGTCGCAGCAGTAACGCATGCAAAAGTAAGTACGAAGTAAAGAGCAAAGCATTAAAGATGGCATATGGCATTACTGTAAGGCAGGGTTTTTGTTCACAAGTGGCTCAATTTATGATGAATTAACACACCGATGTTCACTTATAGAATGCAACTGTAATGAACATGCTACCAAATGCCACTTTGATCTGGCTGTTTACATGGGAACTGGAAACAGTAGCGGTGGCGTGTGTGATGAGTGCCAGCATAATACAATGGGACGCAACTGTGAGCAGTGTAAACCCTTTTACTACCAGAACCCAGAGAAAGATATCCGTGACCCCAACATCTGTGAACGTAAGTGCGCTGTCACCGTATCGAATGTTGAACTGTATGTTCTCTGCTCTTTCATCCCTATAAAGTTCAGTGGAAGAATGACACATTAGGCAAATGCAAGAAAGGTTGCCTAAAGTGTGTGCCAAACATGTGGATGCTAAACACTGATTCTAGAACAGCTTGGAACTACCATTCTAGAATACTAGCGTAGGGCCGCATTTATGCACCTGACTTTAGGCACGAGGATATACGCAAGCTCAAAGACTGGAGTAAGGGCTCACACCTAACTTAAGGGGTCTTTTACAAAAGAGCAGTAGCATTTTTAGCACACGCTAGAGACGCCCATAGGATTATATCGGCATTTCTAGCGTTTAGCGCACACTTATTTTTAGCATGCACTAAAAACGCTAGTGCACCTTTGTAAAAGGCCCATTTAGGCAGTTACAGTGGGGGAAATAAGTATTTGATCCCTTGCTGATTTTGTAAGTTTGCCCACTGACAAAGACATGAGCAGCCCATAATTGAAGGGTAGGTTATTGGTAACAGTGAGAGATAGCACATCACAATTAAATCCGGAAAATCACATTGTGGAAAGTATATGAATTTATTTGCATTCTGCAGAGGGAAATAAGTATTTGATCCCCCACCAACCAGTAAGAGATCTGGCCCCTACAGACCAGGTAGATGCTCCAAATCAACTCGTTACCTGCATGACAGACAGCTGTCGGCAATGATCACCTGTATGAAAGACACCTGTCCACAGACTCAGTGCATCAGTCAGACTCTAACCTCTACAAAATGGCCAAGAGCAAGGAGCTGTCTAAGGATGTCAGGGACAAGATCATACACCTGCACAAGGCTGGAATGGGCTACAAAACCATCAGTAAGACGCTGGGCGAGAAGGAGACAACTGTTGGTGCCATAGTAAGAAAATGGAAGAAGTACAAAATGACTGTCAATCGACAAAGATCTGGGGCTCCACGCAAATCTCACCTCGTGGGGTATCCTTGATCATGAGGAAGGTTAGAAATCAGCCTACAACTACAAGGGGGGAACTTGTCAATGATCTCAAGGCAGCTGGGACCACTGTCACCACGAAAACCATTGGTAACACATTACGACATAACGGATTGCAATCCTGCAGTGCCCGCAAGGTCCCCCTGCTCCGGAAGGCACATGTGACGGCCCGTCTGAAGTTTGCCAGTGAACACCTGGATGATGCCGAGAGTGATTGGGAGAAGGTGCTGTGGTCAGATGAGACAAAAATTGAGCTCTTTGGCATGAACTCAACTCGCCGTGTTTGGAGGAAGAGAAATGCTGCCTATGACCCAAAGAACACCGTCCCCACTGTCAAGCATGGAGGTGGAAATGTTATGTTTTGGGGGTGTTTCTCTGCTAAGGGCACAGGACTACTTCACCGCATCAATGGGAGAATGGATGGGGCCATGTACCGTACAATTCTGAGTGACAACCTCCTTCCCTCCGCCAGGGCCTTAAAAATGGGGTCGTGGCTGGGTCTTCCAGCACGACAATGACCCAAAACATACAGCCAAGGCAACAAAGGAGTGGCTCAGGAAGAAGCACATTAGGGTCATGGAGTGGCCTAGCCAGTCACCAGACCTTAATCCCATTGAAAACTTATGGAGGGAGCTGAAGCTGCGAGTTGCCAAGCGACAGCCCAGAACTCTTAATGATTTAGAGATGATCTGCAAAGAGGAGTGGACCAAAATTCCTCCTGACATGTGTGCAAACCTCATCATCAACTACAGAAGACGTCTGACCGCTGTGCTTGCCAACAAGGGTTTTGCCACCAAGTATTAGGTCTTGTTTGCCAGAGGGATCAAATACTTATTTCCCTCTGCAGAATGCAAATAAATTCATATACTTTCCACAATGTGATTTTCCGGATTTAATTTGTGATGTGCTATCTCTCACTGTTACCAATAACCTACCCTTCAATTATGGGCTGCTCATGTCTTTGTCAGTGGGCAAACTTACAAAATCAGCAAGGGATCAAATACTTATTTCCCCCACTGTAGGTGTGTAACCGCTTGTATACTGTAACATGTGCGTGCAAGTCCTGGTCATGCCCTAGACCCACCTATGCCCCTCCCCGATCCGCATTCCTTCCAATGCGCTAAGGATTTTGTACACATGTGATAAAATACTGACTAAGGTCAGTTGAGCCTGTAACTACTAATTAGTAGCAATTAATACTACCTAGTGTCAACTATTGCTAGTTAGCATCAATTATTATCTTATTATATTAAGTTACATGTGCAGCTGACCTTATTCTGTAACATCCAAGCTTATAACTTGTTTTTGTCTTTGATTCTTGCTGTGATTTCACATGGGTTGGTCACAGCATACCTTCATGTGTTTTTCCACACCAACCTGCCCTTTGTATGTTAGTGTATCTGGGTTTTAAAAAGGCTTGGACAAGTTCCTGGAGGAAAAGTCCATAGTCTGCTATTGATGGTAAACATGGGGAAGCTACTGCTTGCCTGGGATCGGTAGCATGGAATGTTGCTATTATTTGGATTTCTGTCAGGTACTTGTGACCTGGCTTGGCCACTGTTGGAAACAGGATACTGGGCTAGATGGATCACTGGTCTGACCTAGTATGGCTATTCTTATGTTCTTATGTTAATCATTGCTCTTTAATTACATTTTTTATTCCTTTTGTTTTTAAATCTTGTTTACCTTTGTTTTTCCTGTATTACTTTGTCCCTTTTATAATAGTTTTTAATAGTTTTTTAATAGTTTTATTTAACCGCTTAGATTTATTTTTATATTGATTTGTGATACAAAAAATAAATTGAACCTTGAACCTTTATAGAATTGCAGGGATTGTGCTCACATTTATGCATTTTGTCTATATTAATAAGAAACAGATATTATATGCATTCATTCACGTATCAGCTTTGATTCTGTTTACTTAGTGAAACTATGGGTTGTAGTATACATATATATACTAGCCGTTAAGCCCGTTAAAACGAGCGAGTATTGGTATGTTTTATTTTGATGTGTAACTCCCTCCCTCCCAGCTCCAAGGCCCTCTGTCCCTCCCTCCCAGCTCCAAGGCCCCCGTCCCTCCCGCCGCCCCTCCCAGCTCCAAGGCCCCCCTCCCCTCCCAGCTCCAAGGCCCCCTGCCCCCCTCCCAGTTCCAAGGGCCCCCCTCCCTCCCTCCCTCCCTCCCTCCCAGCCAGCTCCAAGGCCCCCTCCTTCTGACCTCCATGTCCAGCATCCTCCCTGCTTTCCTCCCAGCTCCAAGGCCCACCCTCCCAGCCAGCTCCAAGGCTCCCCTCCGTCCATCCCTCCCAGCTCCAAGGCCCCCTCCTTCTGAGACCCCCCATGTCCAGCATTTCTCCTGCCTTCCCCCCCCCATGGTCACTGCCGCCCCTCCCCCACCGAGGTCGCCGCTACCGCTAACCCCCCCCCCCCCAGGGTCGCCGCCGCTCCCCTCCACCCGGGCACACTCTCTTCTCCATTGAACTTACAGCGCAGAAACCGCAGCAGGCAGATCGCCTCCCATTGGCCTTCCTTCCCTGCCTGTGTCCCGCCCTCGTGTGATGTAACATCGGCGAGGGCAGGACACAGGCAGGGAAGGAAGGCCGACGGGAGCTGATCTGCCTGCTTCGGTTTTGGCGCTGTAAGTTCAATGGAGAAGAGAGGGCCCGCCCCGGGTGGAGGGGGTCCGGGGGCGAGGGGGGGGGGATGCGGCGGTGACCCCGGGGGGGGGGAGCGGTAGCGGCAACCTCGGGGGGGGAGTGGTAGCGACCTCGGCGGTTCCCTCAGCGCAGTTTCCCTCTCTGTTCCGTCATCATGTCTTGACGCAGGGGCGGGACAGAGAGGGAAGTCTCTACTGCGCATTTGCAAGTGAGTCGGTCACTTGCCATTTATATGTTTGATATATATATATATATATATATATATATATATATATATATATATTATAATATGTGGAAAGACTCCATATTTTTCAAAGAAACTTCAAAAAGGGTGAAAAGCCATGCATGATCAAGTGCAAGACTTTGATCAGTCATGTAATAGTAGATATTTTGTGAATTCAGTAGAAGCTCCATTGACCAACATTTATCTACATGTAAAGTTCAAGTAACTGGCATTTTTTTCCAGGCAACACCTTCAGTGCAAGGGAATGAGAAGGAAAGGGTTAAATTAGGGTACAGACACCATTCTGTTTGTACCAGCATTGTCTACTTCCTCCCTGCTGCCTGGGAGAAGAGAGATGAAAGCAGGGAGCTCCCAGAGAACTGGTATATTTGATTAGCCAGCACTACCTCTTCTACTTGCTGGATAACAAGGCTTTTACTGTCGTAGGACAAAACCAAGACATAGCTGATGACGCCCCTCGGCTGTCTCTTTCCATAAACTCTTGCTGTCCCTAACTCTGATTTCAGCGATTAATGTTCATGAGATACTTGCTATCATAAATGACATATGTACATTAATCTAGAAGATTAACCCAAATTTTGTGAAAGACAGATGATTGGTAAACCACTGATGCACTGTGGTATTTTGCTAACAGAACGTTTTGAAATTAGGAACACTGCATCATATGTTTGGTTAATGTTTTTCAAACTTTCTCATGTTTATTGTACTCTGATGGTAGCATAGTTTATTAGGTGCTGGATATTCCATTTTGAAGTGGTTTGTACACAAAAAGGCACAACATAAAGCTTCAATTAAATTAAAATTAATTCATGCCTTCTTGGTGAGCCTCAACCAAGTCTGTTTTTCAGGAACATTCATAGTCTGGTTTATGTACTTTTGATCTAAGGTCCATTCATTTCCATATTTTGCCTAAACCTGGTCGAGGGTCCCAAGTCTGAGAAATTCTGAGTTGTGCCAAATTCCATTTCTGATCTAGATACTTCTTGTCTCTGCTAACATGGATGTATGTGTCTCTGTCAAGATGGATTTTATACATATGGTTTAAAACATGATTATTCTGCCTTTTTCCCCCCCTTAAAGCATGCAATTGTGACCCATCTGGTTCTCAAAATGGTGGCGTCTGTGATGGCTACACTGATTTTTCCGTGGGTCTCATTGCCGGACAATGCCGCTGTAAATTTAACGTGGAAGGCGAACGTTGTGATCAGTGCAAAGAAGGCTTCTATGAGCTGAGTGCAGATGACCCACTGGGATGTCAGCGTAAGTGTCGTCGGAGTTATATGCAATGAACTGTAGTTGAATTTATGTCCAGGCTCTAAATATCCTAAGAGCTTTTGTTTCTCTGATTGTTTTTCATACACCAATTTCACTTGTTTTTTCATACACCAATTTCACTTGTCTAGCTTGTGGATGCAATCCTCTGGGAACTCTATCTGGTGGGAATCCGTGTGATTCAGAATCGGGACACTGCTATTGCAAACGCCTTGTTACTGGAAAGAAGTGTGACGAGTGTGGTAAGTAACCTTGCTGTAATGAACCAGGACATTGTCTACCTATTCTTTTCTGATAGTACATTGTCACTGAGGATGATGTCACTGAAATCTTGTGGTTGATTCTTGGATTGCCGGTGGTTGGGAGGCAGGGCTGGTGGTTGGGAGGTGAGGATAGTGCTGGGCAGACTTATACGGTCTGTGCCAGAGCCGGTGGTTGGGAGGAGGGGCTGGTGGTTGGGAGGCGGGGATAGTGCTGGGCAGACTTATACGGTCTGTGCCCTGAAGAGCACAGGTACAAATCAAAGTAGGGTATACACAAAAAGCAGCAAATATGAGTTATCTTGTTGGGCAGACTGGTTGGACCGTGCAGGTCTTTTTCTGCCGTCATCTACTATGTTACTATGAATGGAGCAGACTTTGTTCCATGAAATGAAACTGCACCATAGTAAGTAATGATGGGCTGTGGAGCCTAAATTAATGCATTGCAAAGAACATAGTCCATTTTAGCATCGTAGCTACTAGAGCTCAGCTCATAAGTCATTTGGTCAGATTAAGAGCTCCAAAAGTTAGGTGCCAGGGTGCAGTGCACCGAGCGTGAATTCTATAACGACATTTGGGCCTCCAGATTCTGTTATAGTAGCATTTAACATTTAGGCACGCCTGCTTACTCTATATCAATAGGATCAAAAAAACGCACAAGGTTCGAAGAACGCTAACAAGTCCAACAAGTTAACTTTAACTTTTCCATTGCGGACTGTGGACAGCACTGTGTTGTTAAACTTTTCTTCAACTTGGGAGATCGAGAAGCCAATCTGTATACATCAAGCTCTTGACCACTGATGAAGGCTGTCTAGCCGAAACACAGACTGTGTAGGGTCCCAATAAACTTTCATTTGGTGCTCTTACTACCGTGGTTTCAGAAGTGGTCATTTTTGGACTTGTTGGCGTTCTTCCACCCTTGTGTGTTTTTTGATCCTTCTGGTTTGTTTGTGGAAGCACTGGACCCCCCCCCCCCTTTTCTATTTTTACTCGATGTCAATAGCAGACGTAAATGCATGCGCCTAAATGTGACACTTTAGCATGTAAGACGGTATTCTGTAAATTACACACGTAACTGTTGGTCACACCCATGCACCCCCTGTGAACACTGTCACATTTACGTGCAAACAAGTTTATGTGCTAGCAGAATACTGGTTAGTGGCCAGCTAACATTTTCACAGATAACTGTAACAATCACATGGCTAAGTTCTAGTATTCTATAGCTTAAGCGCGCAGATCGGCACCTAACTTTAGGTGACCTGTCATAAAATGAGGGGGATGGGGGTAATTCTATAAAGATGGCAGTTACGCATGTAAATGATTAGAATACTAGCATATATGCACATATGTGTGCACATACATACCAGATATGCGCCTACACTACTCCATACCTACACCCGTATCTTTGACAGTGCTAGTTTGCAGGTGGGCACACAGATGGGATTTATATGCATATGTCTGGAACATAGGCACACATACTTATGCCAGCTCTGTAGCGGGGTAAGTACTCGTGCATACGCGCCTATTTACCTGATTACACCAGGTACCTACTTTCCTTTATAGAATTTGCACCATCAGGCACCATATATAGGTGCACTGTTATAAAATTACCCTCTAGGGAGCGATCTATGACAGGATGCCTGGTTTAAGAGGGCATGTAGGTGCCTACTTAGGTACTATTTTATACAGACACATAGGTGTATATATGTCTTTATAAAACAGCAGTGTAAGTGGTAGAAATCGTACCTACATTGCATGTGTGGACATTTATAACTGCTCTTGAGCAGTTGTAAATTTCCATAGCCAGGTTATTGAAGTATGTGTAAATTAGCCTATCTACATGTGTACTTGTGAGTTCTGTACACACTTCCCAGCAAGGTAAGTGCCATCATGTCATTCTATGTACTTTTACAGCAGTCAGAATTTCATAACATGTACGAATTTTACCACTCCAGCTATATTTAAGTGTACTTCTACCCTTATCCTACTCTGTATTTCTCACTAGAAGCTGTAGTCCCACGGAGACTTATCAGCCTCATTGGGATTACTTCTCTCTATATGCTACTATATATTTGTCCCAGAGTTGTATTCTCTTTTCCGGAACCTTATCAGCACCTACTGTTACTCTATTTTCACTCTGTATATATTCCCGGAGTTGGTACTCTCCTCTCCGGAACCTGTAAGCCACTTTGAGCCTACTGCTATGCGGGAAAATGTGGGATACAAATGTAATAATAAAAATAAATAACAGGTCATATATGCGTAAATGGCTTTATAAAATTGGTCCCTGAGGTATGGGGAGATAAAGTGGTTAACTAAAAGTTTATATATGTGGCAAGACTAAGGCAGAGAGGAATCTTGAATTTATACCACAAGACATCTCCTGAATCTCTAAGTCCACGACCACAGCATGTCACAGACCTGACCTAGCATTTGTGGTGAGAACAAAGAAACTGAAAACAGTACACAAATAAAATAACAGTAATATACTTCCTTAAAAAAACCATATATATTATATATAAATGTAGGGGTTAATGTTCAGCCAGTGGCAGTAAGTGGGCTTGTAAGCCTCTCACAGCCCTTGATATTCAATGCTGGGGGCATACACAACTGCTGGCATTGAATATCTGGGTACAGGGGCAGCTCAAGGCAATCTTCCACCTGAGGCAAAGATGAGATGGTGCCCCCCCCTTCCAACATATCTCCCTTCACACACTGTTTCTCCCAACTCCCTCCTCTATCCCAGCTGTGATCTGGCATCTCCCCCTTCCCTGAGAGTATCTTCTTTTTCAGTATTCCAAAAGTTGGCAATGCCAGCAGTTCCCTATGCTGCTCATCCGCCAGCTTCTTCTCTGAACTGCGGCCCCCTCTCTGATGTAACTTCCTGTTTCCTCAGAGACAGGCCATAGTACAGAGAAGAAGCCAGTGCCGGTGGCAGGGCAGCGTATGGGAACCTCTACCGCCGCCAACCTTTAAAAAACAAAAAGAAAAGAAGGTAGACTTGGGGAAGGGGTGGAGAAAGGAAAGGGGGAGAAACCAGACCATGGCCGATGTGGGGGGTGGAAAGGAGCTAGATGCCACTCCATGAAGAGTGCCGCCTGAGGCCTCTGCCTCAGTTGGCCTAAAGGAAGGGCTGCCACTGGCTGGGTTTGTGTGCTGACCCAGAAGTAAACCAGACACTGGCTAATATTCAGATCAGTGCCCGGTTAACTCGGCACATAAAGTAAGGACAGCCTTATCCTAACTATGCACTTAGCCAGTGAGCAGACAGAATATTGCTGCTAGCCAACTAAGTTGCAGCTCCACCCCTGGACCACCACTAACCAGTTAGACAGTGGCTGGTTAGCGATGATTTTCAGTGGCATTATCTGGTTAAATGCCACTGAATATCAGCGAGGTTTAACTGGGCAGGAGCCTCTTCTGCCAGATTAAACCCCCTTGAATATCTACCCCATAGTCTATAGTATATTTCAGCTTTGAGAGGCCATCTTCCATAACCACTTGTTTGTACATTCATGAACTGTTAATGGGTAATGAAAGAGCCCGGACTGTTTCTAGCCAATTGCTTGTCCTGTGAAATAACTGATGTTTGAGATGTTAATGGGATATTGTTCTGCAGCCTGAACACTGGGGCCTGAGCAATGACCAGGACGGATGCCGACCTTGCGACTGTATCCCTGGGGGATCACTGAACAATAAGTAAGCTGACTTTTCTGCTGTTGGGTAATCATTCACCTCATGGATGGGTAGTAAGTGATCTTTCGATTTGTTTTTTCAGACTTAGGGAAATCTCTGTTGGTGTATGCAGCACCAGTTCACATGCTGAAATGTTTACGAATTCACAAAACATTTTGAAGGAAATTGTAACTGAGTCCCTTATTGTTTTTTATTAGTCCTTTTTCAGTATGTCTTGGAATCTGAAAGCTATTATTAAAATTCCAGATTTCAGGGTGGAAACCAGCAGGGCAACAACTCTCCAGAAACCAGCCAAGTCAGTACTGGCAGATTGGTGATGGCTGGGCACCA
Source organism: Microcaecilia unicolor (assembly GCF_901765095.1). Lineage (NCBI taxonomy): Eukaryota > Metazoa > Chordata > Amphibia > Gymnophiona > Siphonopidae > Microcaecilia > Microcaecilia unicolor. The sequence goes on along the minus strand of NW_021963037.1, from coordinate 1,341 downwards.
TCTAGCCAAGCCAATGAGATATAGGGAAGGGATTTTGGAATTATTTCAGTTGTAACTCAAGGCGAATTATATTCAGGTGCAGTAGGTATTTCCTGTCCTGGAGGGCTCATGGTCTTGTTTGTACCTGGTGCAATGGAAGGTTAAGTGACTTGCTCAAGATCAGAAGGAGCTACTTTGAGATTTGAATGTAGCTTCCCTGGGCTCTCAGTTTTGCTGCTTAAACCATTAAGCTGCTCCTCCACGTAGGCGATTAGCTGCTCAGACAACAGCCTCATTAGTTTTTGGTAGCTCTTTAAGCCCATTGCAAAACTTGATAAGGCCTGGAGTGGGTGGACAAAGTAGCTGTTGGGTAGTGATCTACCTAGGCAGGTAAGATAACCAGATTGACTTCAAAGTTATTAAATCACGTGAACTGTGAGAAATTATAGGAGGATCTTAAGAGATTAGAAGACTAAACTTCCAAATGGCAGATGAAATCTAACATGGACAAGCGCAAAGCAATGCACATTGGGAAGAAAACCCAAATTATAAGTACTTGATTCTAGGTTCCATATTAAGTCACCACTAAGGAAAGAGATTTAGGTGTCATCATGGACATTACGTTGAAATCTTCTGCCTAATGTGCGGCATTAGCCAAAACAACAAACAGAATGATATTGCAACCACATCTTGAGTATTGTGTGTGATTCTGGTCACCGTATCTCAAAAAGAAATAGTGGTATTAGATTATTACAAGATCTGTTTATACCTTATTAGACATTACCCGACTACCCTCCTAATCTATGCTTTATATAAGCAAGAGGTGCTCAGTGAATACAACTATGTTTGGGAGTTAACGTATTGCTTTTATTTAGCTCAAATTAATAGGTACACAAATTAATTAACAAATGTAATTAAGTTCTGATTAAAGAAATATGTGGAAACTTACAATCTCTGTGTTTCAATAAAATGTTTAATGTTTCCACACAGAGTCAATACCACATATTTACTCTAGCATACCCCAGTTTGGTTAGTGGACTTAGACTTTGCTAGTTTTGTCAGGCCAGTATTGATCCAAAAAGAGTCTGATTTGAAAACAAATTTCATTGTAGGAGCATTTCTGATGTTAGCTCAATCCAAATAGGAATGTCTCACCTTTTCCAAACAGAAATCCTTGGCGAGAATCTTTTTCCATGGCACATCTTTCCAGTCCTCTGCTGGGCTGGAGGCTACCATTTTCACATACTCCAACTCGCACATTCACTCTCTCTCACTTAGTCACTCTCAATCCAAGAAATCCCACATTATATAGGATTGTTTCCATATTATTAATAATATGTCTTGTTTGGCTGTTTAGAGGCT